>NC_033623.1:11472134-11493140 GCF_001540865.1 Ananas comosus | reverse complement strand
AATCTCTCAATTTATGTCGAACCCAACTAAAACACGGGTTTTGAAATAAAGAACTGCCACACACGGCTTTACGATATATCTTTTTAATTGTTGGGTTATTTAGCTATCACGTATGTGTTATGTTAGGTTTAACTCTGGTGTTGGAAATAAATTATTCGATAAACTTTATTTATTATTTATAAAAATATTATTGTAAAATTAAAAACAAAAGTTTGAATTATGTTCCTTCAAAAGTCTCGATATTATGATTTAATAGGATGATGTTATTCGAAAAAATGATTTGAAGGTAATGTATGTTATTATATTTTAGATACACTTTTAGCTTATTATAATAAAAAAATTTCATATTAAATAAGATAGTACTATATAATTTCTTCTGATATTTCAACAGGACCTTAATCCTATAGATGTACAGACTCAAAACCTTTACCTCATAAATGAAATGTTTTATTCTGAAAATTTATAATTGTGAGAATCTTACAATGAACAAAATTTTTTATTAAATTATTCTAAGATTCAAATAAATAGTAAGGTTTTTGTTAAATATAAAATATAGAATATTATTTTTTTTTACCGACTTAAACTTTTGGAAAACGATGATTATTTTTGGTATTCGTATAATTTAATATGATATTAGAACACGCGGTCCTGAGTTCAAATCATGCCAGACTTTTAAAATAATTAATTTTTTTCTATTTAATTCAACTCTACGTCATCGGTCTATCAAAAAAAACTTACCGAATCTATACGTAAAAAAAATAAATAAATAAAAATATAAAAATATCATTCTGTTTCGACTTAAGTTCTTGAAAAAGAACCATTATTTCGCATAATATTTAACATTTTTATTGGACAAATGTTCACCTTTGGTGCGTTGGGGTGTCAAACTTGTCAAAGGACCTAATAGTGGTATCGACCCCGGAGGCCACGAGTCAAATGTCCCTGATATTTTAAAGGAAAAATTTTAAATATTACCCACATGATTTTATACTTTTTCACTTTAATACTATATAGTTTAAAATGTATCAATTTAGTACTTTGTGATTTTACACTTTCTCATTTTAGTACCCTGTGGTTTGAAGTGAATCAATTTACTACCCTGTGGTTTTATTTTCTCTTTTCGTCGGCTCCTCTGTTAAGATTTCGTTAAATTACATATAAAAAACTTCAGATACCCTATTAGGTTTATCGAATATTTACTTTAGTACCCTTTAGTTTTAACTTTGTCACTGATTTTTTTTTCCTTCGTTAATATTTCGTTAAAATATATACAAAAAAACTTTAGATATCTTATCTAGGTTTATCAAATATTCACTTTAGTACCCTTTAATTTTAACTTTGTCACTGATTTAACAAAAAAAATTAGTAAAATGAATAATAATAAAAAAAAATGAAACCACAAGGTACTAACTTGATTATTTTAAACCATAGAGTACTAAATTGAGAAAGTGCGAAACCACAGGGACTAACTTGATACACTTTAAATCACAGAGTACTAAAGTCAGAATGTGTGAAACCACGTGGGGGTATTTAAAGTTTATCTTACCTTAAATCACAGAGTACTAAAGTCAGAAAGTGTGAAACCACGTGGGGGTATTTGAAGTTTACCCTAGTTTAAAGGGTTAATTACACCAACAGTTCCTAACCTTTACACTATTTTTCAATTTGGTCCCCAACCTTTTTTTTTTTGCAATCAAGTCTCTAATTTTTTTATTTCATTTCAATTAAGTCACAGCCGTTAAATAACTGTTAAAATTGACGAAAAATATCACGTCAGCACCACGCCAGCGCCACGGAGACGCCATGTCAGCGCCACAGTGGCGCTGTGTCAGCGAATTGCAAAAAAAAAAAAAGGTTTGGGACCAAATTGAAAAACGGTGCAAAGGTTGAGGACCAATGGTGTAATTAACCCATTAAATTTATAAATTCAAAAAAAAATTTAATTTAATATTTAAATTTTAAATCTAAATTTTGATTTTGGATTCAAATTTAAATTGGAATTCAAATTCTGATTTTGTATTTAATTTTAAATTTTAAATTTTAAATTCAAATTCAGATTTGGAATTATAAATTCTAATTTAATTTCAAACTTTGATTTGAAATTTCAAATTCAAAATGTGAATTTGAATTCGAAGTTTAAATTCAAATTTAGAATTGAAATCAAATCTTAAATTTTAATTTGCAATATGACTTTAAATTTAAAATTCAGATTTAAATTTTAAATTTTTGGTTTCAAAACTATTTATTTTAAATGTAAATTGAATATTCAAATCAAATCAAATCTAAAATTTTAATTGAATTCAAAATCTGAGATTCAATTAAAAATTTAAATTTGAAATATTGAACATTTCAAATTAAAAAATTTTAATTTAGCTTTAAAATTCAAATTCAAAACTTCTAATTTCTTGTTATTTTAAGCTTTTATTTTAATATATTTTTGATATTAAATTTAAAATATAATTTTTATTTTTATGATAAAATATAAAAATGTGGCAAGTTTAGGGACCTAAATTGGAATGCAATAAGTTGCCAAATACCCTGACCGGCAATTTTGTTAATTTTAACCAGTTTTTACGGTTGAGACGTAATTATAAAAAATCAAAATATTTTGAACTCAATTGTAAAAATAAAAGTTAGCAGCTTAAGTAAAAATGTGCGAAGGTTGGAAACTACCGGTTTAATTAACTGTATCTTGTTTAAGTGTACGCCGAAGTTTGGAGGCAAAACATGGCGTCTAACCACTTTGTGCTTCCGAGTCCACCCCTTTTCTGCACCATTGATTCCTCCGCCTTTGGGCCTGCCCTTGACACTAGTTAGCTGCTGCACATTTCCATGCAATAATAAATTATATTTCGGAAACACTCGCGTCGGACTCTCCAAATTGTTCTGCGTGTTTGACCTGCCCTCTAATTTTTTTTTTTCTTTTTATTTTTATAAACAGAAAAGTAATACAATTACTCAATTTGTTATTTTAAAAAATAAATTAAAATGAAACTATAATGAAACAAGCTGTTCGAATTTGAGAATTTGAGACATTGTTCCACTATATCGAAGCCCTTTAGGAGTAAATCGTTTCATCGCATACGGAGAGAATAATGTAAATTCATTTTTGTTATTCGTTACTTAATATAATATTGTCCTTAATACTAATTTATTTCTTAAAAATGAATAAACGTAAGCGGGTAGCGTGCTACCTATTCTCTAAAAAAAAAAAAAAAAAAACTCTATATTTTTAACTGCGGAAATGAACTTATGCCATGGAAGACAGAATTGAAAATAATAGCAAAAAATTTGCCGCTATATTTATTTTTTTTTCCATTCACTTATATGCTAGTTCGATACTTATAATATAATAATTGTTATTTCAAAGTCATTAGCTTCTCTACCAAATTACCTAACAATAAAAAATTATTTTACATGAATTTTAATCAGAAAATATTTCTAACTTGAATTTAGACTGTGGAAACAATAACCCTCACATTTGAGCAAAAAGCGAGATAAAAGTAATTGGATTTAATACTTGTATTCTGCAAACAAAGAATTTGCTTGAACAATTTGATAGTCTTTATCTAAAAACCATTGGCTAGAACAATTTTTTTTTAATCAAGTAATTATTAAACTCCAATTTACAGTAATAAGATAAAATCATCCCTGCTAGCGCAAGTCGTATGAACTTTAATTCAAAACTTTCACGAACAAATATTATTAATTTTCTCTTTGAAAGAATAATACAGTAGTTCACGCTATTACTGATCGGGAATTTGTATAACCCTATTCTCTTAAACTCATCCCACCTTTCAACTGTGTAATCGGCGCAGCCGTCTCAAAACTCAATTCGAGTCGATTCAATTATGTCATTTGCGCAGCGACTCGGACTACCTTGGCTGCTTCCCAAATCCGGGCTACTAGACCGACCAGCTCGTCGAATGACTCGGAACTCGGACCAGGTCCGAATTATTCACCAAGTACGGGCGATTTACCGCCTCCTAATCCTAAGAAAGATGTAAAAATATGGAATTAAGCTATTAGTGTATATTATTGTTGAACACTGCTGTCACCGACTAATTATCGATCGAGAGCGCGGGTGTCACAGCTCAAATAATAAACAGCCATTTAATCGATTCATCCCCGAATTAATTAACATTTGTCCAAAACTATACTGTCCTGATCATAACTAATCCTCTGCATGTATATATAAACTGATTACACACCGCCAACATCTTCATTAATCTCATCACCATTCTCCCCTCACCTCCTCGTCCACCTTAATACGCGGCTTTAGCATCTTTCTTGCGTTTGAGGATGCTCCGCCGTTCTTGTGCTGCGGCGCGGCTTCGGCGACAGCGATGGCGATGTGGCGCGCACCCGCACCGGAGTGCCGGACAGTCGACGGCGGCAGGCCGACGTCGTGCGCCAGTTCAGCTGGACGACGATAGAGTCAGGTACGTCGGGCTTCACTTCGCCGGTCATCGGCGGAAGCTGGGTTCAGCACCTTACTCTGCCGCTCCGGGTCACTCGCCGTTCAAGCGCTTAAAAGTCCACTTTCCAGGCGGAGCGCCTCAATTGCCTTCCGCCGATAGGCTTGACGTGCCTCTCCGCCCCCCGCCTCCCAACGTGTTTCGCCTTCGGTTCTCCGGACGAACAAGGTAATTAATTTTGAAGAATTAATTAAATACCGAATACAATATATATTTCCTTCTAAATTTCACAATTAATCTTTCATATCTGATTGAGACCAACGATTATCATTTTCTAGAGGAAGGCGCGCTGGTGTTCGAGTACGGCGGCCGAACGGAACCTCCACGACAAGTCACGGCGGCGGACGGTGCTCCTGGGGTGGGCGGAGAGGGTGTCGGATAGCGCGCAGGTCGGCGGGGGCGATCGCACCACCTCACGGAGCGTGCGGCGACTCTCCGGTGGTCCACGGCGAGTCAGTCGCGAAAGCGTCGTCCTCGTCGCGGTGTCACGAGGCGCGGCTCTTGCCGATTCGGGTCGGGCCGCAGCTGAGGCCTTCGGCCGCCGCGGTGGACCCGGCGCGCTAGGGCGGCGGTGGTGGCTCTCCGGGGTACGTGGACCAGCACTACCTCCGCTCGGGGTTGCTGACGAAGGGCGAGGCGAGCGTAACGCTTCGGCGTGCTGCTCCTTCAGCTCCTCACGGCGCCGAGGCGTTCTCGCGGAGGGGCTCTGCGGCCGCGATCGGCCCGAAGCTGGCCTGCGGAGCGCGGAGCGGGCGGCGGCGGGATTGGGGATTTGGTGGACCCGCGCTTGGGCGCGGAGTTCGACGCGGAGGAGGCCGCGGAGATGGTGAAGCTGGCCGCGGCGTGCGTCGCGGGGACCCCGAGCCTGAGGCCGTCCATGGCGGAGGTCGTGCGGGCCATGGAGGAGAAGGCGTGCAAGTCGATCTCAGCCGTTCGTGCGAGATCGAACGGCAAGTGCAATTCGTAATTTTCCCCTTTTTTTTTCTTTTTTATCTTTTTTTTTTAACTTTGTGTGTGGTATACTCGTGGAGTGGTGATTACTTATTAGAGGTAGAGGAAAAAGAAAAGGTGAAGATAGAAAGATGAAATGTGTATATCAAATAAATTGTTTGTTAAGAAATAAAAAAAAAAATATTGCAGAGTTTTGTTTTGAGTTGTCGGCAATATTTGATAATTTGTTTTGACGTACAAATAATTTTGAATACCTAAATCTGTGTCTTTTATGGCGCAATATTTATATATTTATTGAGAGAAAGACAACAAGTTGTGTTTAATATTCTTTAAGAATAAAATTAAATGAAAATATAAAATAATTATACTTTGAACTTAGAGCTTTGGAGAACAATCATTAATTCTTTTACCATTTGCATTAAAACAATCGATAAGACACTATACATTGAGAACACTTATATTTATCAAATTTTGTTCATAAATTTGTTAATACATGAATAATAAAATTTAGCTAAAAAAGTGAGGTAACTAGATTTCAAATTTGAAAATTCGGCTATTAACAATCATGTTTCTTACTATCTGTGTGCTAGGGACATTTAATAATGTACAATATAAATTGAGAACACTTCTCTATGTAAGAAAGTGAGTGATAAATTACTTATTTAGCAGAAGAATTAAGAGAAAACTAAACAGTTGATACTTGCTATTGGAATTTTTAGATTGAAGAATTATTTCTAAATAGTTTGTGGTAGTTTGAGAATTAAAATTGAAGTAATGCTACTTTATGCTTATAAATCTTTTTTTGTAGATCGCATAAAATTTGAAGAGTTTACCAATTCTCTGGTGTAGGGGTGTAAGATTTTCGTTTTTATAAAAAATGTATGGATAATTTTTTTTATACATTTTTATAAATCATAATACAAAATATTTTTTTTTAAAAAAAAAGAAGAATAAGCTGTCCCTCTCCGTTCATCCGAAAGTAGAGAGCACGTAGCATCAATTGAAAGAGTACTTTGAACCGTACCTCCACAACGTATTGTAGACCGTCCGATCAAATATGATGGGATTATAATACACAACAAAACACTGCAAAAAAATCGTGTTCCTATTGGTACATCTCTATTCTCTGAACATAGTGTTCGCACACCAACATTGGAGCTGCGACGGTTTTTTTTTTAATAAAGTTTGAAAAATATAAAAATACTAAATAGGAAAAAACAAAAAACCTTCTAATATCGTCAGCACAATATATATATATATATATATATAGTACGTCTTCTGTATTTTTAAAAGTACAGAGACGGAGGCCTCCGTACTTATAAGTTGTTTTTAATGATAGGGCATCCGATTTGACGATCGGCTCTGTTAAGTATAATCTATCATATTGGAACTATTTAGAAATCAAATTTTATAATTTTTGACATCATTTACTAATCAATCAAAAGGTTTCAAAATATGACTATTTTAACGACCGATGTGACATGTTTTTAAGTTTAATGATGTAGAAGTATTCAAATTACATACAAATTTAATGAAAAATTTTACTCAACATCAATAGCAAGATCAATATTTTCGTTTTGAAATTTGAGTCCTTTATCACTGTTTTTTATGATATTTTTATTTTCAGCTGTTCATTTTGAGGCTACTCGTTTATTAGACAAATGAAGTCAAAGAATTATGAAATTTTGTTTCTAAATAGTTCCACTAGCGTAGATCAAGTTTAACAGAGCCGATCGCCGAATCGAATATGACTGTTGGATAAAAAAATATGCGGTTAAAATAATAGTAATTTTTTAGGGTTGAGTGAGCAATAAGCTAAATAGTATAATTTAACAGGTAAAAATGATCAAAGAACAAATCTAATAACAAAAAATTCGATAGTGTCAACAAAAATAGCATAGTAACCGTACAATATATAATTATATATATCCAACCACTCTCAAAATCATTCAAATGTGTCGCGCGTGGAAAATGAGCGGCACGATTCATGATAGTTGATATTAGTATTTGTCGATGGGAGAAAATTGGACGGTGACAGTTCACCGGTAGGATACAATTAATATTGTTTTGATGATGATTTTGCAATTCTCTTGCACTTTAATTCTTTGTAATTAATTCATAGTCTCATTGGCTCGGGGTGCGTGTGTAAATTTACATATTAATGTTAATTACTTGGTGAGTAAGAGTTCGTTGTTTGGTTATTTTAATTGGTTTTGTTATGCATGAATCCATAGACATTTGAAAAAGTCAAACATTCCTCATTGTTCTAGAAATCAATCCTCTAAATTTAACTATATTTATTAGACTAAATTACAGAAAATCTTTTTGTCAATACCTGCTTTTTCACTTTTCCTTACTATCATTTAAAAGTACATACTTTGTTTCCTTATAAAATAAAAAATATTTACTTCACCCCCCTCTACTGTTAGTACTCCGTTATGATTTCGTTTATAAAATATTATTATATAATTTTTTATATCAAAAAATACCCTCAACCTCCTCCGCCTCGCCACCTCGCCTTCCTCCGCCTCGCCACCTTGCCTTCCTCCGCTACCTCGCCTTTGCTCACATCTCCGCCGTGCCCACAAACACCCCCTCGCCCACCTCCGCCGCCTCGCCTTCGCCCTCATTGCCCTTGCCTATCTCTCCATCCACGCCCACCTCGATGTCCTCTCTAGTGTTGCCGAAATAGAGGGGCGACAAGGGTGCAGAAGAAGAAGGAGAATAGGTGGAAAAGAAAATGGAGATGAACTGCAACTGATTTAGTCGCGAAAAATGAAAGAGAAGAGGTGATGGATAAGTAAGATGAGGGAGGAAACGAAAATAACGAAGGCCAAATTGTTCATTTTGTCATCATAGTTCACGTCGTATCCCATATGAACAATTTTTATTTTACAAGAAGACAAATTGTAAATTTTTAAATAACATGGAAGGAAAGTGAAAAAGCAGACATTCGTAGCGGGATTTTATATAGCCTATTTATTAAGTACATTTGGCATAGAAGTTACAAGCGATGTACCCGCGCTATGATGCGGTATAATAAGTATGTTTTTAATTATATTTATAAAATATAGGATATATTACTATTATAGCAAGTAATACTCCAATATTAACAAATTTAGCTATCAAAAATAAAGGCTAGCGCTAATCAATGCGTTCAATGTATACCCTTTGGCAATTTAACGAAACTCTTTTATTTTCGATCTGAACTGAAGAAGAAGAAAAAGATCAATAGAAGTTACTTATAAGAAGTTTCATTTCTAGATTAATTTATTATCTACTTAATGGTATATGTATTACTATAGTTTATATTAAGTACTACAAAATAGAATAATAATTAAGTAATATAATTTTTTTCTAACTATCGATCAATTATTTTTATCCTAAATCCCAATATTTTATTTAAAAAATCTTCATTCTATACTATGATTTTGTGAAGCTTGCTCTAGGCTGGATGCACATTTGAATTTTATTTTTCGTTTTTAAATTTGCAGAGTTATTATTCAGCTGGGTGTTTTGGTGGATCAAAGTGTAAAAAAACTGATTTATATATATATTCAAACATTGATTTGTAGCATACCATATCCTCATAGTTAGTGTCAACAATATTAATTTTGCAATGATGTTGTATATACTTTACAGCTATTTGAGAAGCATCTTCCTCACTTTCGATGTTACTATTTGTTGGTTTGCCCTAGATCTTTATAATCTCAACTATATCTTCATTTAATGGTACTTCAATGTTCACATAAGTTACAAACATCCCAGCATCATTTAAGAACAATTCATAATTTGGTATTCCATATGATAGCTAGTTACTAATTTACTGTAATATATACTTGAAAGAAATTTTCCTAAATGTTAGTTTTTTTTAATTAGCAAGTCTCACCTAAGAATTAGCTAAGCATGTTGTAGATTTATATTATAAAGTAGCATGAAAAATTTTGTATAGTGCATAGTCAGCTCTTATCTTCATTAATCAAACTTTATTATAAGATAATTTAAAAATTAAAAAAAGCAAAACATATAATTAAATGTTGATTTTTTTTTTAATTAGTAAGTCCCACCCAAGGATTAGCTAGGCTTCTTGTAGGTTTATATTATTAAAGTAGCACTCTTATCTTAATAAATTAAACTTTATTACAGAAAATATGGTAATAAAAAATAAAAAAAAAACATCTAATTAAAGTATGTAAGAACTATCAAAGTTTATCAGCAAACATCTATTCATTTTTTTATAGAAAAACATTATATAAAAACTTATCAGCAATCAGCAATTTATTTTTTATAGAAAAAGAGCACATAATCTATTTTATACAAACAAATTACGTGAATGTATATTAAATGACAAAAACAGAAAATGTAACTAAAATTACATAAATGCTTGGTACATAGTGTACTGTAAGGAATAAAAAAAAATAAGTATCAAAGTAATTAGTTAAATATTTTGAAAATAATTCGAGAAGTTAATAAATAATTTATGTTTTTTTTAAAGATAATTTTTACTATTTTACAATCATTGAATTTACAAAATATCATCAATTAAAGAAAATAAGTCAACTAAATGCACATTAAAAAATAATAGAATTTCAAGCAACAACATACCTGATGGAGGATTAGAAGAAGAAAAGCCTGTAAAAAATTTAAAAGTTACTGTATATATATATATAGGTGAATAAAAATTATAAATCTTCTTTTTTTTTTGATTTACCAAAAAAGATAAAAAAATCTAACCATGACATATAGGCAAATAACTTTTAGGTGTCAATAAATAAAATTTGCAAGTGTCAAAAGCAAATTTAAAAGTGTAGGAAAAAATACAGCTATTAAAAGTTTGAAATGACATGTGTTAAAGTTTAAGAGACTACGAATCCAATTCACCCATGGTCTATAGTAGGTCCATGGTCCACAGTAGGAGCACCCAACAAATCCCTATGGGCGTGTTTGGTTCGCTTTTTTTTCACCCTGGAATCGGAATTGGAATGGATAAATCCGTTTGTGGGTGTTTGGTACGCGAGAATCCCATTCCGATTCCGATTCCCGAATGGAATGGGAATCCCCCAATCACCTCTTTTTCAATCCGGCCTAGGAGACCGGATTGAAAGTTGAATCCGGACGGAATGGATATTTATTCGGATTAAATTTATTTTTTTAATTTTTTTAATTAAAATATGAGTTAAAATTTAAAAATTAAATATATAATTTTAAATTTTAATTTAAACCTAAATTAAAAATTAAAATTTAATCAAGTATTTCGAATCTAACTTATGAATTTGAATTTAAATTAAATTTTAATTTATATAAAGTTTTATTCAAATTTTATTTCAAACTTAAATTAAATTTATGGATTCAAATTAAAATTTAAATTGTAATTTTAAGTTTGAATTTGAATAAATTAAAATTTAGTTTCATATTTTGAATTATCNATATATATATATATATATATATATATCTTTGGAGAGTGCTGGAGCAAGAACAGAAGCTTCCACCGTCCTTCATTTGTTGATTCCCTTTTTGAGTAATTGGTTGTTTTTTTTGTGTGGCCAATTGTTTGGTTATTAGAAAAATTAACCACCATCTCATTTATGTGCCAAAATTAAAGCATTAGAATTTGCCACCTCTATGAGCACTTACACAACATTATTATTATTATTTTTTTATTTTGAGAGATAGGTAGCACGCTACCTGCTTCGTTTATTTCATTTAGAAATAAACTTAGTTGGAAATGTGAATTAACTAGGATTCGAACTTGGGTCTCGGGTACTAACCATCAAGTCCTTTGCCACTTACACAACATTATTAAAGTGGAATAAGTGTAGGTTTGTTGCTCTTATATATAATTACAATAGGTCAAGAGTAAGACCCTTTTGTTCTCCATTCATCATGACAATGAAGTTGCAACTTTACATGAACTGTGATTCTTAATTTCCTTCTATTTTGTGGAAAGGAGATGGTATAAAATGACTTTTTTTGACAGAATCATTTAGTGAGTTATAAATTGTAAAATTGATTTGGTATCTTCGGATGGACGGTCGAAGTTGCTTCTGGCTTAGTTTTTAGAGTAACTTTGTCACTTGACAAGCATAAGATCACCAGTTAAATACAAATATTCCAAGTAGAAAGCAGAAATTAATGTACACTCCTAAACGCTATAAGTATAATTTTCGAAGTCGAAGCTTCGCTTTATTTTAAGAATTCACGGACTATTTGGCATGGCTGTTGGAGAAGTAATTTCTATAGAATTGATTTTGATTTAGAAAATTAATTTTAGTGTAGAGCATTTTACTAAGTTTAGTAGCAAGGTGATTGTTTTAAAAAATTTCTACATAAATTGTTTAGCAAAATTTTTTAGCTATTTGCAAATAACAATTTTTTTTTTCTAAATTTTATTTTAAAATTTGAATTTAAATTTAAAACTTAAAATTTAAAATTTAAAATTTAAAACTTAAAATTTAAAACTTAAAATTTAAAATTTAAAGCAACATTTAAAATTTTATATTTAAATTTAAAATCTACATTAAGAATTTAAAATTTTCAAAAGTTGATATTTAAAATTTAAAATTTAAAATTTAGTATCAAATTTAAAATTTTAAAACTCAAAATTTAATATTTAAATTTAAGTTAAAAATCAAAATCAGATTTCAAAAAGCAGATGTTACCTGCTTTTGATTTTGGGATGAGAAAACTAAAGTTCTAAAACTTAGAATCAAAATTTAAAGAAGAGATAAGCAACCGTTCTATTGCTGACAAAATCACTCCAAATCCTAAGATCACTTCATGTGATAGCCCCACGTTTGAATTGGTGAGAGAATTTCAATCCAAAAAGCTACCAAATCGTTTTCTACAATTCTACCCCAACTAAAAGAGCACTCATGTGATAGCCCCACGTCGTTGACCATAGACCAAGTAGTGGCTCATTAATTAAGGACTCATTTATTTCAACTAAAATAGTCTAATAATTTTCTTTATAATCATCTCTACCATTCTTCGAGAAAATCTAATTCATTTTCAACAAAAAAAACTTACATGTTTTTATTATCATTTCGATCCCAAGAGACTATTAATGAAGCCAAAACGTTAAGGGAGGATTAAGAAATTTTAGGGTGCTAGCGTTAAAGTAGTTTAAGAGTCGTAATTATCTGAAAAGCGGGGCATCACAATTGGTATAAGTCAATCTCCCAGCCGGAAGTGTGAGATAAGTCTCGATTGAGTTAGTGTTATACAGGGTTGGAGCGAGACTCCTCGGTTGACGATCATTAATTGTTGGTAATTAATACGTGGCTCCTGACAATTAATGTCATCTTAAACTAGCGAGACAAGTCCCATCTCACTTTGTGCCTGTGAGAGCTCTTAATTCGGCTATAATATTTTTGGCGGTGATGATTAGTCTCTAAAAAGTAAGAGAGTTAAGCATATTAAAATTAAAATAATTCTAAAACGGATGACGTATCTGAATAGCGGAGCTTCACAAGAGGGGTACTAAATTAATTGATGCTTAAACTCATAAACTAAGGCTTTTAAGCAATTGAAACACACACAAGTGTGATAGTGGTAGGGCTTGGTTTGTAGGTAGCTTCATCATTGAAGCATCCAGAAAAGGACTACCACAAGATGATACTGCCCTCATGTTGAAAAACAGAAGAAAAGATTCGTAGTAGATATATAGCTAGAGATCGACTTTGTGTGACACCACAAAGTTGGGTTCTCCTGAATCGTTCTTTTCTCTAGCTCCCATGTGGACTTAACATTGTCACAAACAACATGCTTCCTCTCCAAGCAGGAATATATATATGTATATATGTATACATATAGGGTCCATTTATTCCTTAGTGGTAGCTTTGCTAATGGTGAAAATATGATAGTGATGATGTCGTTCAGAAGGGAATGCTCTGGAAAGTGAACGATGCAGTTTATGACCTAGGAATCTGATTTGATGAGTGATCATTAATATAGTGGTTTCGTGCCGATTACTTTTGTTATTATGGTTCTTCTGTTCTCTTTTTTGAGAAAGTTATGTACGGAGTACTAATGGTAATGCAATGTTTAATTTCTTATATATGTTGCTCGCAACACTAAGGGTGATGAGTGTGTGTACGTTAGACTCAATAAAGCATTAATTAGTGGAATAAAGTGATGGTTAAAGGGCGCCTTCCATGCATTTTGGCTAACTCACTATACTATATATATATATATGCAATTTAATATTCTAATCGCAACTAAACCATTGGGATTTTCAGTAATATATAAGGTATAAAAGAAGATTGAGTGAAAATGCGGGTTGAGTCTGAGAAGGAAAAATCATCTTAAGGGTGTGTAGAGTGATAGATAATGTCAAAACCCTAATTATTGCTGCAGCAATTAGTTATTACTCTCATCTTGCACCTAGTTGAGTACCCATGGACATTTTCAACAAAAAAGTGACAAAAATAGAATAAATTTAACTTAAGAGCAACATAAAATGCTCTAGTATATATACCTTCGATCGAATATGTCCTAATTAAATTTAGAATGAAAATTTTAACCAAACCCATAGAGGTGCTGTTTCAAATGCTTTAACTAAAAAGTAATGAGTAAGGCAAGTAAAGAATCGATGTAACTCCAATCTCTTGTGCTTATGAACAGTTGAAGCATGTGCACTAGTTTGTATAAAGAGAAAAATTGTTACATAATTTCTTTTTTTTCTCCAATCAATGGTTGGCAAATGAGCTTTAAGTAAATCCAGTGTTTGGATGGTTCCAGAAAAGCACAAGCTAGTGAATATCACCAGCGTAACCTTTTGGTTTCGATAAGTAAAGAATCGTATAATACAAAGTCTTGTTGTTCTTCGATCATTCGAACTAGGTCAATCAAGCATACAATATTTAATTTATCACATTATGCAAGGAACAAAGTTAATTAAGTGAGCAAATTTACCACAATAGACTCATGTTATAGGGTTTAAAAATACTTAAGAGCAGTTCAATTAGGCATTTAAAAAAAAGAAAAAGAAAAAAAAAGAAAATCTAGTTAGCATGCTATCGTAGCTAAATATATACTATGGATGCTGCTACCAAAGAGTGATATTTTAATATTTTACGCTCAATAATAGATACTCGAGTAATTACAATAAGAAAGAAGATCAAAAATGCTCTTTGTCCCCTTGGTGTCTACAATGAAACATTTAAGATATATTCAAGAGATCATCATGACCACTAATGTATTTTTGGTGGGTCCAAATGAGATGGGAACGTCACATTCATGTATGTGGAATGCATATACAACAAGGGAGATATTCCTTCAATGATTTATTTATTTATTTTTTTAAAAAAGTGCCCATGAATTGATGCGTGTGAAAGATAGGCTTTGACCAAGGCATTGTAGATGCCATCTCTTTAATTTGTTTGTTTAGGAGCTCACTGATAGGGAGGAGACACAAAGTCATATTCCAAGGATTGGAATCCTCCACTGGAATGTATTCACATATATACCAAATAGTCGTATTTAATTTTAAATTAGTAAATGATAATATTTTTTATGCGAAGTAAAAGTAACGATAAAATAAAAGCCAAGCAATATTTGGCATATATAAGCTACACAAGAGTATTATATCAATATGTTCACACCGTCCTTTAAAAGTTATATTAAGCACTTTTTTTGCGGAAAGGGACTATAACACATTCATCTTTTTTTACTTTTGGAAAAATTAGATTGACTAATAAATTTATTTGGTAATATTGAATATTAATAATTAATGCCATGCTTTTTCTCGGTGTACATCTCTACATGCAATGCTAAATTCAGAGGAACCTATTCAAATAAAAAACCAATGAGACCAATAAATTGAAGCGATTCAAATTTGACTAAATATCCAAAATAATTCAGAATAATAGTTTTGCATTAGATACAAAACAAAACCTTGACCTACATATGTATAATGTATATGAAGGCTATTTCTGTCTATTAGCTTAGAACTCTTGAATTGGATATGAGCATTTTAACATAGCATTAACGTTTGGTTCATACCCTTTAGTTTCCGATCGACCCAATAAATACGTGCTAATTATGCAAGATAAAATAATAAGCTACATGCACCTAACAACATACCCTAGAATGTCATTGATAAATCATTTTATATCAAATGGTCAATCATTAGACATATTTCAATTATTTTATAACATTTAAGAACAAGTGGCATAAGTTTTAGTTAAAATTCGGATTCGACAAAATTCGGTACGCGTATAATTCGGGATAAAATTCGTCTTTTTAATTTTTAAATTGTTAAAAATACGGTTAAAAACGGATTCGGTAATTATTCAGATACAGTGATTTATACGATATGTATACGTTCTACACAATTAAACTCGGAATAAAAAATTCGGCTATATAAAAATATATGAATATATTAATTTCTATATAATATATTATATAATTTTTATATATAGATTAAATATATCCAAAATTATAATAAACATACTATTAATAATATAAAAAATTATAATATTTAAGAATATTAATAATATTACAAATTTTAAATAAATATTATATATAAATATAATATATCTTTATAAATAAAATATAAATAATGAGCAGGGGGTCCATCGTGGACCTCCGTCTCAAGCGTCCACGAGGGCAGAAGAGGCTCGTGAACCGCGTATGATTATCTCGAATCCAACGCCTCCGATTTTTGTACTGTTCCCTCTTTTCTTTTCCCGCAGACGGCAGGGGGCGAATTGTCACGCCACTCTTGCTCCCGAGGCGCCAGCCATGGGCGCACTGGAGGAAGGAGGACGAGAGACCGGATCTGAGTCGCAGCTTCTTGCTCCCGGGCCGCCAGGGCGGCGGAGAGGAGGACGACGACCCGGATGAGGCTCGGCAGACGAGAGGCGGCGAGATGCGACGCTCGGCCGACCGCACAGCGCGTTTTTTTGGGCGCGAATAATTCTCGAATCGCGAATATTCATGAATAATGTATTGTTTTGGGAATGAAGACGCGTTGTTTTTCTGAACTTTTCGGAAAAATATGGAAGGGGTCCGTTTAATTCATGTATTCAAAGTTCGCCGAATAATTCAACGTATTAAAGCGAATTAACTAACGTATGGCAAGTGAATGTAGTTTTAGCTTTTTAAGTTATTCATGTCACGGCATTAAATTTTAAAAAAATTAAAACAATAATATATGCAATAATGATTTAAAGCTATAATAAGAATACAATTTTGAGTACTTGACCTCTTATAGATGGCATTCTGCAATCTCCTAAATTTAATTATAATCCATCCTTTGGGTCCAGTGCCAAGATAAGCATACTTTTTCAGCAGCAGGTTGTGGCTAAGCTTCCGATTTGACGATCGATCCGTAGAATTGATTCTAGTTAATTTTAAAATACCCTTTAGAACAAAAAATAATTTTTAATATAATTTACGCTAGTAATTAAATGAGCCTGAAAATCAATAATTTTTCATAGTTGATGTGTGCGCGTTTGTAAAGTTTACGATGTTAAAGCGTTCCAATAGATGAAATTCTGATAAAAAAAATTCTTTATTTAATCATTGCCAGATTTTAATATCTCTAATCGAAAAATTTAATGCTATAATAGATCAATAATTGTTTGTGAGATTTTTTTTTTAACATCATTTTGAAATCCCTTTCGATCCACTAGATAAATGATCATCGAAAAATACAAAATTAGTTTCAAATAACCTCAATAACTAGGTCAAGTTTAACGGAGTCGATCATCCGATTCAGAAAATTTTATTATCGGCAAACAGGCTTTGGAGCACGGTTGGCTGGCCTGCCTGCTCCTAATAATAGCACACCATACGGTCGATCTACTCAATATATTTCTGGATATGAAAAACATTTGGTATCAGATATATTGTATGTATTCTGATATGAAAATATAATATGGCATTAGATATAAATGATGTATTTCTGATGAATTAAATATAACAGTAGGTTTGCTAATTTGACTATCAATGTCCAGATGTATTTAAATAATTGTTTGAGGTAAGAACCAGCCTTAGCTATTGACTTTCTCGTCCACTGACATCTCATATATTCACCGCACTCCATGTCAAACAACCCAAATACGCATCTCCATTCCTCTCTACTCTTCTTTTTCTCTCTCTCTCTCTCTAGCTTTCCAATGCTTTAGGCCTCAATACTTCAAAGTGCTTAGCTTTGTGAGTATTAATGCATTTTTTTCCTCTTTTGATTTCTCTCTTTTGGTTCTTCGGGCTTTGTGAGCTCTGGATTCTCTTCCTCCTATTATTCTTAACAAGATCCGAAAAAAAACCTCCCCAAGCAATTTAATTTTTGGTTCCTCTCCCAACCAGATCCAAAAACAAAAAAGAAAAAAAAAAAAAATCCCTCGAACTCCAAGAAAAAAAAAATGAGAAAGAAAAAGCGTTCTATATTATGGCCTGATTCTAATCACTACTTCTTATTCCTTGAGCAAACAACATTTATAATGAACCTTCATATCATGTTAACTCTCTCTTCTCGGTCACATTTTCTCTTCCTTATCAAAATCATAAAAAAGCTTTGGCTAAAAAAAATGCAACGACCGATGAGAAAAACAAAGTTTTTGTAGCTTTGGCACTCCTACTTATCATGCATTAACTAGCCTAAAATTTAATATCGCAAAGACGCTTTGGTTGTAGTTAATCCAACTGGGGACTAAGCTCTCCTCCAGTTTTCTCATAGCAAAATACCGCATGAAAGTTTATAAGAAAGCCGGGATAGAAGCGCAACAAAAAAACCATGTACTATATTCTCCAAAAACCCTTACAAATTAACTACCCATCCCTACACCAACTAAAAAAATATAATTATATACATATATAGGATTGCAAAAAGGAGTAAAAAAATAACACTACCGAATTGCTTGTGAAGGCATGATATATTGTCTGGAGAAGTGAGAGAGGTCAGACGTATTAACGATAGCGACAATGGAGGAGGCCGACGAGAACGAGCTTATGCCGAAAGTAATGTGTTGCTGTCACAGGTGCCAGCGACGAGCCGGAGCACGCCGAAGGCACGACCGGCAGCGGAGTGGTGAGTATCGCGGGGGGCTGCGTCGACTCGCTCTCCGCTAGCGACGCAATATACTCGAGATGCCAGCGCGTGTGCATATGAGTGTCTCTCGTCTCTCGTGTCGATCTATTTCTGTGCCGGGTTTCCCGCACGTGATCGAGCCGAGTCTTCCCCTATGTCTCGTATCTGTATCTCTCTCGAGCTTGCAAGATACCGTACGTTACGCAGCGTGACACGACCAGATACGGCACAACTACATACCACCTCGCTTGCTCGCGCGCATCTATTCAATAGGTTCGATTTCGCTTAATATAAGAAGCTTATAGCGTACATTAAGGAGGCAGAGATGGATCCAGAGCTTCACAGAAGACAACTGAGACGAAGGGTGTGGAGAGAGAATCGACAAGAGAGAAATGGCAAATAGGAAGAAAATCATTTGAGATGGCTCGATTACATCTTTCGGAAACGAGCGAGGTTATATGTAACCAAACATTTTTGTTGGGTGATAATCGTCATTAAATAAGTGTGAGCTTTTTAAATATATAATCTAGTAAAAATTGGATTTGTGGTGAATCAACGCAAGCTAGACGAGAGCCCGCGAGTCCAGTAGGCATCGTCCTTTCTAAGGGATAATTGGGACGGGCATGGGTATAATCGTTCTCTCACTCATCTCTCATTTTAATTAGGAGAGCCAGAATGTCCTGAGGTCAAAACGGCGCGTAAGAATCCAGGAACCTTGGCCAACGGACTGCCAAAACAAATGTCAATACACACTGAAGTAATGGATTATAAAGGAAATTAGAAGACAGCTGGCAAGTTTAATCCATACAGTTTCTCTCCGACGTTCCAGCCACTTCAAACCCAAAATTTTAGCACTTCCAATTATAATTGCTCTTTGTAAATCCGTCAATTATCATAGTCCGATAATCTATCCTTCAAAACATTTTGTTCATTATATCACTCGCATGTGAAATGTCCCTGCAACACCCATCCGGTCAGAAGTATATAGTACGTGCCTTGCTGTGTCTCCCACGCCATAGTCATATGGAGACGCGGAAAAGGTGATCTTGGGCTTCAAGGTATTCTGCTACTGAGGGTCAGCTGGCTGTCTCCATGTAATAAATTGGCGTCGGCTTGTCCGCTTATGCGATAGCGTGTGATTCAATTAAAAAATACATATCACACCCCCCGATTGAATCGTCTCTTTAGTCTCATTATATGATTGTTCTCTTGCGCTCCGCCTTTTCACTTTTTGTTTTTTGTCTTTTGTTCACTTAATAACGCCTTAATGTTCCGCTGAACACACACTCACACAGCTCTACCTCCCAGATCATCTAAGGTGTCTAGTGAGAGCGAAGTAAAGTAGTTTACCTCTCGACAGCACTGGTAACGCGCCCGACACTAAAATCGTTAGCGATTATCATTTTCTTCTGAGATGACAGAACATTCTACTCATGGTGGGTAATTTATACGTCGTTATATCTTACTAGGGTGACATGGAGTAATAGTGAAGAGCTGCAGCTCACTACCCAACTGAGCGGCATCAGAACTCAGAATTCATTATATGAGCACATCATGTTATTATACGGCGACATTCCCTCTCTTTGAGCTTTCACACCCCGTGTCTCCCATTTATAGGGGCACGTTAAAGACTTAATAACGTAATCCGAGCCCCGCCACCTCTAACCCCATTCCTTACCTTAACCTGCCAGAATTTAAACATAACCCAGCAGACCAACACAATTCCACACATCCATTTCCTAACTAATAATAACAGCGAATTCACTCTCATGTGAGGCTTACAACCCTATGTTGCACTGTTGCAGCCGCCGGGCCGGAGCAGCGACCCCACGGCACGGCCGCCGCGGGGACGCGCGGGTGTCCGGGGGGGTGGGATCACGGCCGAGTCTACTGTTCCGGGCCGATTACCACCATAGTAGAGAAGCCCAACAGAAAAAAGAATACAACTCAATTTACATCTTCTTCCTTCTCTCTCTCACTTGCAGCTTCAATACTACTGCAAGTTCTCAAGAAACAAGAGCCTGTTCCTGCTCTGTCCTCCTTCCCGCACCCCGCAGCCAGTGACGATACCACCCAGTTTCGACGCGGTTGCTAAATTGCTTTAAATAAGGTGCTTGGGTAACAATTAGGCAGCACTGTTTCACGTTTCTCAGCTGCACTCCTTTAACTGTCACGTATATATCGGTAGCGAATCCCCACGCGGTCATATTACGGGGCCACACACTTATTAAAAAGTGCTCGCTACTTTCTGAGCTAGCCAGCGCACTTTTTCCGAACAGTCGGGTACCCCCTCACATTTAAAGTGTCGGGCTATCAGGCGACACAAAGCGTGCACTTTGGCTAGAGTTGTTCACGACGTTATGCCTTCCGGCACAAGCACGAATGCTTCCGATGCCTTGTCGAGGTCGCTTCTTAAAAGATGGCTGTTCGCGACGCGAAGGAGCGGGTTTCGACACTTGGGGGCCCGCAGTCCGGGCCGGCTCTGTAAACTTGCATCGGTAGAGTATTTGGAAGTATCTAGAAAATAAATGTTTGTAATTCTTT